>NW_026941327.1:0-12804 GCF_032062105.1 Saccostrea cuccullata
ATCCTTCCGTCCTTCTGTCCTTTCCGTCCTTCCGTCACACTTTTTTTCGCTCTTCAAAGCTAAGTTTCAAAGAACTTCCAAGATATTTTCATCAATCTTCATATGCTGATAGATATTGATGAGAGCTATGCAACTGCATCAACATTTTTTGACCTTGACCTTTCCTTTGACCTTGACCTCACTTTTCTTAAATTAGTGTTTAGCTCAGTTTTAAACATATCATTCAAGATGGTGTTATCAAACTTCACATGTTGATACAAACTTGCACGTAACTTCCAGTAATTAAAGATTCAGGGGTACCGTATATAATTTTTGCCCTGTCTGTTTGTCTGCAAAAATTCTAATCTTGCTCATAACTTTTGAGTGGGTGGGGCTATGCCTTTCATATTTCACAGTGTATTTCTTATGACAAGAACCTTCTTTTGGTACCACCAAATTGACCTCATGACCTTGAAGTTTGATCCACTTTTTAAAAAAAATCACATTTTAACCTTGGCCATAACTTTTAAACAGTTGGTGCTAGGGTTTTCATACTTCAAATGCGTATTAATTGTGACAGGACCTTTCGAAGCTAAATTTTTTACCTTGACCTTAGGGTTTGACCCACTCTTTAAACACTTTAACCTTGGCCATAACTTTCGAACAGTTAGGACTAGGGCTTTCATATCTCATGTGCATTCATGACAAGACCTGCCTTTGAGTACCAACAGTTTTGACCTTTAGACCTTGCCCTCCAGACTCTAATTGGAGTTTGACATGCATTTGAGAAAATTCAACCCTTGCTATATAAGCTCTCATATGGGGGCATCAGTCTTTCAAAAACGCATCTTGTTAAAATTGCAAATTTATTGGAATGAGAAATTTAATGACTATCAGTTTGACACTGCCATGAAACGTAACAACATAGAAAATAGGGAAATGTTATTTTGATAATAAGATGTTTACTGCTTACTTATAGATAGCATTCATGAAGATGAGTTTCCAGATCTTTGATTCTATATGTTTGATTAATTACAGGCTTTGACAGAATCACTTGATATCAGCAGTCTGCAGCATTTGTTGGATAATATTCCTCCACATCTACCAAAGCCAGTGAAAGCAGATCCACCCCAACAAAAGTATGATCCTTCAAAAGAGAAACATTGATTTAAAGTTAATTTTCATGGGCAAAAATGTTTTTATTCTCCAGCACAATGGTTCTTTGTCTTGTTGCTTATTCACATAATGCTACATGTATTACCTGTAAATTTAATTCTTAAATGCTTGGGGAAAATTAGAAGAAAAAAAAACCTTTTTTTTTTTGTAGAATATTAGGTGGGCCAAGTATCAAGATGTTGATATCCCTTCATGATTGTAATCACCAAGTCTTTGTCTGTCTGTGCTGAAATCACTCTTATTTATTTAAGGATGGAAACTAGGGTCCATTAAAGTCTACAGACTTCATATTACTACATTATAAGATGGAAAATATTTTGTAGAAGCCTTCTTGCTCCAACGTCATTTACAGTTTTTGAATAGCTATTGTAAAATTTTTTTGTTTAGTACATCAGCATATGTTGAAGAATATATGTCTCAAATATTCATAATTCCAAAGGGTTAAGGCTATTGATACAGCTATTTTGGAATTTAAAAGAGTTGCTGCACAGTTTCTGTGTTATAATTTCTTAAACTGTCTTTGATTACCATGTGAACAGCATGATCTAAGGTTGAAGTGGTAAAAAATGTATTTATTTCAACACGAAGATTTCACATTCACTATGCAATGACCCCTACCCCCACCCCATTCCTCAAAAAAAAATCTGGGACCATTTACTGAAAGGACTACAGTGGATAAGATTATTTGTGTGACCATACTTTAAGGCCCAGTGTTCTAGTTTAAGTGAAGTATCTAATAGATCTTTTTGTTGGAATTTTGAAATAGATCCTGTGAAAGCCGAACAGTTGTAGAATCCTCTTCCTCCAGTGATAAAGAGAACATCCCAGATAAAAGGAGTCAGTCCAGAGGAAGGAGGCAAGCCAAGGCAGTCTATATCCCTGCCCTGGTCTACATAACAGTGGAGGAATTCGAGGAGGTCCCAAAGTAAGATGTACCTGTGTTTAAAATGGATATAGAATCTTTTTTATGTTCCTTGAGACTTTCAATTGGAATTATTTACAAACTTCATTCACATGAAACCAGAATCTTTAGAACTGTGTAAATCTTTCTCATTTTCTAATAATTCTAAATAATTTGACTGAAAAAATGAAATATATTTTGTTATCCTCAATGTAAATTAAAAAATACATCTTTTATAGATACATGAAAGGGAGACTGAATTACAATCAGGTAAACACTGCCATTGATGAGCTAAATAAGGCATTGAGTGAGAAGTACAAAATTCTAGGAATGAAGAGAACTACGCTTAATGATGCGAACAGGAAGCGATACGAGAGATACAAAGAACAGGAGTCTAAGGACACCAAAGGTGAGTACTGACTAAGTGATGGCTGAAATGCATACGGTCGTCCACTGTCCCTGAATATTGTGGGGTGATGTTGCTATATAGACTGGGTAAGGGACCTTGGAGTGGGAATTTTGTAGGGTTTGTATTATTGGTATTAAGCTTTGGAAATATAGAAGCTTATAAGCTTCAAAATCGGAGGTTTAGACAAAACCATTTTTTCTATAATGTGTTCAATATCTTAATGCTCAAGTGTTTTTAATATCAATGTTTGATAATTAAGATGTATGAATACCAAAAAAAATGTTTCTAACAGGAATAAACCAGGACTGGGTGTATAAAATGTTACTCCCCATAAATAATATTATACATGTATAAGAAGTAGAATTCTAACTGAGCTGACCCTTTCATTGTGTACTCTCTATGCTCAAATACACTAGGCTTGCCCTTATCCTAACATTTTCTGAAATAGTAAATTTTTGTTTGAATAGCTTTCCATTCCAGAGGTTTCAAATTTTTTTGGAGCAGGTCTGACATATTGTATATTTTTATCCACTCAAAATGAACCCAGATTTGATGATATTGGTGCACTTAATGATTGACTCTTCCTTGTACTTGAGCATTTGAAATGCTTATAAAAATAAACTGATTTTGTAAAATTTTGAAATTTTCAGAAGTGCAATTTTCACTTTACCAAGCAGGACCAACTATAGATTCCAGCAATGAAAGCTTTCTTAGATAATTCACACTAATTTAAACCTTATATGGAAATTGAACTTTGACAAGAATTAAGAAATTTATTAAAGGTACTTGGACACAGATTTGAAGTTAATATTTTCTCTATAATATTACGACTTATATATTTTAATAGCATTTCACACAAAAATTAATTAAAAATCTTATTTCATGTAAAAGTTATTAAAGCTTCAAATTTTTTGGTGGGTTTGATTGACTAGAGTTGGGTATTGCGAGTGAAAACCATATTGCGATATATTGCAATATTTTACTTTGAATATTGCAATATATTGCAATATATTGTAGATTTTAATTATCATAAATAAATTCGAGCAGAATGTTTGAAATACTGTCAAATTCAAAGACTATATATTTGAATTTATCTTTAAGTTGTAAAGGGGGAGGAGGGATAATACATTAATTGCACACATAATTATAACACTTTACTTTTAATCAAATACCAGGTAAAATAATAACAAAATGAACCCCCATGGAGAATTTTCAAATTAAAAAAAAAGTTTATACAGAATATATAAACTTTTGTCTTTTTTTTATTATTATAATTTTTTTTTGGGGGGGGGGGTAATGAAGTAGCATGAAATGCTATTCAAGATTAAAACAATACATACTATATGGGAAAAAAAATTTATTGTAATTACTTAAAGCCAGAAAGAAATTTTGACTTATTTTTTGAGTGTTTTGGTGTTTTAGTCTAACCCGACCTAATTTCACATCAGGAAATGGCCTGTATCTAGTGATTTAATAAATATGCTCCTGGTATAGCATGAAGGTGTTTAAAATGGCCTGAAAGTTATAAAAAAAATAATTAGAGCAACACATCTTCAAGTTAAAACACGGATGACCATTTACTTGTAATATGAACATGTATATTGAACTTGACATTTCATCCCGAT
The DNA here is from genome assembly GCF_032062105.1 of Saccostrea cuccullata. NCBI lineage: Eukaryota > Metazoa > Mollusca > Bivalvia > Ostreida > Ostreidae > Saccostrea > Saccostrea cuccullata. The sequence continues at coordinate 4,091 of NW_026941327.1, forward strand.
GTCATTCATGTAGATTCGATGCGAGATTTTGAGAACCACAATACACTTGGTATACACCCTGTAGAAATGTTTAACATATTATCTTTCTTATTAGTTTTATTTTAAAGTCTTATAATTAATTATAAATCATATTTAAAGTAAGATATTTAAAATTGCAACAGTAAATTAAACGCTCTCTCTCTCTCTCTCTCTCTCTCTTTTCTCTCTATCTTTCTCTTGAACTCTTTCTATCTCTTTCTCTGAAATAAGTATTGTTTTGGTGAAAAAGCCTGAGGGAGTTTTTATTTCAGCAGTTTCTACAATGAAGGAGGTTTTTATATATTTTTATATATATCGTGAAATACCGGTATCTGATTTTCATATCGCGATATATTATCGTGGTGGAGAATACCGCAATATACCGATATACCGGTAATATTGCACACCCCTATGATTGACACATCCTTGCATTTTCACATATTTTAACTTTATTCTTAATCCTTAGGAAAAGTGGCAATCTTTTTGTGTTATTAATTACCTCAGAAAAATATTAGGTTACAAAGAAATCACAAGTGACAGTGTGATTATAAACAAAATAGGACTTGATCGAGATATCTTATTGATAAATGGTTATTTTTTTCTCACCGGAGAGCACTTCATAGTGGATACTGACATCAAGGAATTTACCAATTTCAAACTGGACAGTGTTGACGATCAGTGTTAACAATACTACGACATTGTGGTCGGACCAAAGAAATCCGGGGAGGAAGGCTCACTCGATACGCGTGTATAGAAGTCTACTAAAACAGGCGCGAATCTTCAATTATCAACTGATTCTATCTTGTTTTATATGCAAAAAAAAAATGAAAGAATATTGATACCGTTCATAAACTGATCAATACCATACTGTGATCTTGAAACAATTCAAGGAGAGATAACTTTTGTGTGTACACTTTCATCAATGTTTCATTGTCTTCCTTTACCTAAGCTCTGAGCAGAATGACAGTTAAGACATCTTGTTTTCATCTCCTTTTCCTTTTCCTGTTTGTTTGTTTTTTTGTCCCCGCTTTCGCGAAATCTCAATCGTCTGTTCGTCTTTCCGTCAGTCTGTCCATCCGTCACAAAAACTTTAACCTTGCCCATAACTTTTGATTAAGTGGAACTATGACTTTCACATTTACATTTGTATTCCTTGTGACAAGACCTTTCTTTGGGTACCACCAAAGTTGACCTTTTGACCTTGGAGTTTGACCCACTTTTACACAAAAATTCTGAACTTTTACTTTGGCCATAACTTTTGAATGGTAAAAAACTAGGACTTTCATATTTCACATATGTATTTCTTGTGGCAAGGCTTTTCATTGGATACCAACAACCTTGACTTATTGACCTTGACCTTGGAAATATCTGAACTTGTGAAAAAACTTTAACCTTGGCCATAACTTTTAAACGGTAAGGGATAGGGCTTTCATACTTCACATATGTAATTCTTGTGAGAAAACCCTTCATTGGATACAAAGAACTTTGACCTTGGAGTTTAACTTTAAAAAGAACAAACATTGACCATACCTTTAAATGGTAAGGGTTAAGGCTTTCATGTTTCACATATTTAATCCTTGTGACAGGACCTTTCATTGGATTTCAAGAATGACCTTGGAGTTTGACCTACTTTTAATAAAAAATCTTTGGGTAATGTTAAATTTGCATTTAAGAAAATTTTAATCTTCGCTGTGTTGCTATTAGGGGTCCTCAGTGTTTCAGAAACACATCTTGTTCCTTATCTTGAGATATGGCTTTCATATTTGACATTTGCATTACCTGTGAAAAAAATATTTCCAAGCATGCGATGATTTGTGACCTATTGACCTTGACCTTCAGGATTGATTTATATATTTCTAAATGACATATGATAGGGTGTTCATATTTGAGACAATATGTCATAAAAAAATGACATCTCACCCACAAAGACACCGAAAGCGGGGGACCACAATTCTTTGAATTTACTCTTTTTTTTTTTGGTCAAAATTTGGGAAATAGGCCATAGCTTAATTTTTCACACCTTAATTGCGAATAATTCCAAGATCATTGGATGTCTTTATAATTTATTTGTGACTCCATTGTTATTAATCTATTTACAGTGACCCTTATCTGAATATTTTTTGATTGTTGACAAACGTATCAAAAATTGAGTGCTTGAGAAATCAAGATTAATGCTTATCAATAAATAATGGCAAGCTACTTCATCACTTATTCGTTTTGGGATCCTTACTTTTGAATTTGGGCTATTCGAAGGGGAGGCACAGATGTAGAATACTGAAATAGGGTAGGGTTGTTAATTTCGACTGCTCGTATTGATAGAATACATGTACCTTAAAATAGTTTGTTTATAGCCTTTTGTTTTGTGTATGTGTAATTTTAATTTTTATGCAGAAAGAAAATGCATTTTTAATAAATAAAGTCAATAATAATTTTACTTCTAGAAATGTAAATAGGTTCTTCAATGGAAAATTACATCCAAGAAGAAAATTTATCACCCAGAATTTACAGACGAGTATTTTTTAGCCACTGAGAGAAATTATCAAATCATCCACCAACAAATATTAGCCTCGAGTTTCTTTCATTGAATACAAAGTTACATACTGTTGCTACAACATGTACATGTATATATGTGTATATGTCTCTCCTTTTTACATGCAGTTATAAAATGTACCTCTGATGATTTAGTAGATATGATTATAAATACTTTATGTTCCTCATGTACCATGTATGGTTTGAGCAAATAAATTGATTGATGCTTCTAGTTTGTCCCATTGTACCAGTCAATGTTTCAGATGCTGCAATTTCAGCAAAGGAATGACCAGGTTTACTGGTTAACATTGTTGGGGCAGGTTAAAAGTTTTTGGTGCAATTTTCATTTCCAAGTAACTATAAGCCCTAGGTTGACAAAACTTGCATGGGATGATACATTTCACGGTCCACGCTTATGGACTTGCTACGGATGCTGAATCTGACTTTCATTTTGTGATATGAGTGAACAGGTTAAAGCTTTTGGATCAGCTTCATTCTTAAGTAGGTATAAGCCCTATGTTGAGCAAACTCGCATAGATGATACCACAGGCCTTTAGATCGCTTAGAAAAAAAAATTGAGGTGTTGAAAAAAAAAATTTTTTTTTTTACACACAATTTTTTTTTCAAGCGATCCAAAAGCCTGTGGATGATATATCTAAGGATGCACACTGATTAGCTTACTTTGGATGTTGAACATCCTTTATTGCTCTTGAGGAGAAGTTTGTTACATATGTAAAACTATGATCACCCATAGTGGCCCCACTCTACTCCTGGTAATCAAGATATAAACAAACTTGATTCTAAACTACTTGATAATGATTCCATTCCAAAACTAGAAGTACTGTAAGCATTGTGCTCACTAAATGATACCTCCTCCTCCCATGTGATTATAATGGCAAATTCCATGTTTTGCTCTGGGAGACCCAAAATAAGTGTCAGATCAAAAAGTAAAAATAGAATTTGCACAATGGCATTATGTAATAACATTTCTCTGAAAGTGTCATTAAATTTTATCCAGTACAGATAGCAAGACGGAGGGACATCACGATCACTATATACCCTCCCACTTTTAACTGGGGGTATAATGACTGATCATGGTTTTGCTATGCTTAAGAAGATTTAAAATGTTTTCCCTATAGATTCTTATGTAAAATTGTGATCCCCCAGGGTGCCCCCCCCCCCCTAAAGTTGAAATAAGTAATTCAATTTACCTGATTTTCTAAAATAATAAATCGCTTTCTCAACAGCAGAATCAGTGTAACTAAGATGAGCATTGTGGCCAACTGTTTTTAATTTTTGCTAGCATCCAGTCAACTTTTGATAATGATCAATTTTTCAAAGAGGGCAACAAAGTTGCTTCTGAAAATAAGTATTAATATGCACCTCAATTCAGCACAATACTGTACCAGATTGGAATTTTTATAATATTTGAATTATTGCATTGAACACATCAAATTAGTTGATATCTTCTGATAATAAAAAAATCTCATGATCTGACATCTGTGTCTGCATTAATTTAGCACTGCATATATAAGTTATGTTATGCATGCATGCATATTAAATACCAAAACTTCTCCTCTGCTTTTAAGGGCTTGGAACCTTCTACTTGAAAAAAAAAACATGTTTATTCAAGCAGGCAGCATTAAAAGTTTTGTGCATAAAAAAAAAAAAATTTTTTTAATTTTTTTTTTTTTATTTTTTTTTTTTTTTATATTACAAACAATAAAATTTTTTTTTAATTCAATTTTTTTCTTTCTTTTCTTTTTGCTTTTTTGTTTTGTTTTCTTTTTTCATTTTCTTTTCTTTATGTTTTTGTTTTTTCTGTTTTTGGGGGGGGGGGGGGTATTTTTTTCTTATTATTATTATTTTTTTTTTTTGCTGTTATTTTTTTTTTCTCTTTTATTTCTCTCTCTCTCTTTTTCTTGGCTTGCTAATGAAATCAGATATTTACAAACATAAGCAAATCACCATTTAACACAAACACAAAAAAATCTATTTACAAATCACAAATTAACATTTTCAAATCAAAATTTTATATTCTTTTAAATGCAAATCATGTCACAAATTACAATTAAGGTATTCCAATTCTCAGTTTCTGAAAATCAAGCATTGACTAATTGGAAATGCTCACAAAAAATGTCTCTGAATTTTTAAAGTAACATGTTCTAACCACAATAATTCTTCAAACTTCACCTTTCAAGTTTATCATATTATATATACACTGTATAGAGAAAATTACTTTTTAAATTAGTAAATCTCAAATACTTTTTCAGGGATTGCAAATAAAAACACCTGCTATGCATTTTCCAATTCAAATTTGATCAATTAACACATTTTAAAAACTAGAGGTACTGGGAGCGATGAGCTCACTAAATGATACCCCCCGCCTCCCATATGGTTATAACTGGTGAAAAAGTCCCATGTTTTCCTGTGGCCGGGAAACCCAAAATATGTGCCGGATCAAAAGGTAAAATAGGAGGTGCACAATGGCAATATGTAATAAAGTTTCTGTGAAAGTTTCATCAAATTTCATTCAGTGGTATGAGAGGAGTTGCGGATAAGAGATGGGTACCCCAAAGCGTAACAGACGGACACACCGACAGTATAAAATGAAAATTAACGATTATTTATATACCCTCCTGCTTTTCAAGCTAAATTAAAAATTAAAGACCTCCCCTTTTCAAGCGGGGGGTATAATAAAAATCGTAGGTATCCAGACTTTTGAAGAAATTCCACAATTTAGTACATATAATGTACTGTAATTTCTTTTATTTACTTCGATCATTTTACAATGCAAAGTGTACAATGATTTTCCTGTCATTGCAAAGCACCATAAATAACTTCTAATAAATGTCCATGATTTGGTTGGCTGAACATAGCAGGTCATATTTTACAAACACGGCCATAGTTTTTTTTTCATTTAGTTTGAAAGACCTTGTGAAATTGTAACATTTATGCTCGTTTTACCTCGGAGGTACTATAACATAGTAATGTTTCACAAAAAATAAACACCTAAAATATTTAATGCTTAGATGCATGATACGTGTACATGTACATTATAGAACAGAAGATTAGAAGTTATTTCACTCGAGAACCAAACTGAACCAAAATTTATCTAATTCAAAATTTTAATACATCAGTACATAAAACGAAACTGACAAAATAAATGGTTGTTTGCATGAAAAAAAAATTAACGCCCGATGCCAGGCTTGAACCAAAAACTTTTCACTTTGAGTGCCTTGAACAGGTAGCCCAACTTACGAGCTATCACCGCTACACATATGTAGAGGATTTTAAAACTACAAAGAAGCACCACATTCACGCATTTGGATTTTTTGGGAAAAAGTTCATTTTTCGTGGTCTTCTCTCCATTTTTTAAAAAAGTGCATTCGTTTCTTTGAATCAAAATACACACAAATAAAGTTTCAAAATCATGGAGAGAAGACCCAGAGATAGAAAAATTTTAGAAAAACGTGTTTAAAAATGTACCATTTTGTACCAAATATCTGATCTGGCCAATTTTCAAGTTATTTTTTAGCAAATCAAAGCTCAGTTTCGGGAAAGTATTTTCCTTTCCTGTTGCACAGGAACCCGATAAATAAAAAAAAATGTTAAAATTTCATGTGACATGTCGATCAAATTTTCACTTTTCAATTACGCTCAGATTGCTGCCGAATGCCAATCAAAAGCGCCCTCGTTCTTTGTGTACAACAGAGAAGACAACGACAAACTTTAAGGTTCACTTCTATTTTAATAGGGATAAATAGACAGCACTTATATCAATTGGGTCCCCTACTAAATTGGGATTGTGATCAGTCCTAGATGAGGTGCCAGCAAAGGCTTTCAAGATGCAGCTTACTGTGCGCCCTTGCGAACTTAGCCTGGGACCGAAAAGTGCCCAGTATCCGTCTGCTTCCACGTGGAGGCATCGCATAGGACTTGTGGTGGAGAGGCTATGTACTGGCAGGGGAAAACATTCCCTTTTCGCATTGCTGCTAGCCAGCGGTGATGGTTGAAAGCGAGAGGCGACAAGCACACAGACACTAACACCAACAAACCAGACGCATCACACAACATTAAGCAGACTGTTAGTAGTTTTAGTAGCTTGTTACGAGGGTTGTTCGAAAAGTTTGTGGACGATGTCAATCTTCGTTATATTACTCACTAGAAATTTAAAATGAGCACAATATAATAATTACGTAAAAATATTTGTTTTGTTAATGTGTAAAGTTTCATTCCATTTGACTTCACAGAAATCAATTTACTTAATTTTGAAATCAAAATTTGCACACAACAAGGCAATGTAACGTCAAAACATAGCATCATCAATTTCTAAAAAATACTTAATCCCTATACATTTCACACAGTATTATCCAAAACCCACTCATTTAAAAAACCTTTTTCTAATGCTTGACACTTTTTTTAACAATTGTTTTTGGTGTATAATTTCCTTTGTTAGGGTTTAATTTCTTTTATAACTTAATTCTTCTTTCACAGGATAAGAAACTCTGAAGCGCATATGTCTTTCCTTGAGGTTCTAACTTTTTTAAGTTGCTGTTCCAATTCTTACACTTAAACTGTTTCTTCACAGAAATATCCTCATCCAATACAGGGTTTATGTCACTCAAATACTGCCTGTAGTATTAATCCAAACATGCATAACTTGCTTGTGAAATATTTTTTCATTCCTCAATCATTTTAAGAGTTTATTCAGGATTTTACTGTCAAAAAAACCCACAAAATTACATTGTTATCTTCTGCTCTGTGATGTAACTGATGTTCTAAAATGTCATCGTTTTTGTCATTTTCAGTGAGGACTACTTACCCTCTCAAGTTGATTTCTTTTCAACAAAGCAAATAAGCCATAAAAAATTAAACCATAATTTGAAATAGGAATCAATGAAACAATTTTTGATTTAAATTTCTAGGTTGCTTTTCGTTTTTGCTCGAATTTACACAGAATATGACTATAGACATTATTTAGTGTATTTTTTCTAACTTACTAAATTTTGACCTGTTTCATGACTTGATTTTTAAATTTTTAAATCTGGATAAGTTTTGAATAAATTCAGATATTTAAAAATAAATAATACAAATTATTTGAATTTATATGCTAAATTATTTCTACTAAAGAACTATATGCGGTATTAACCAACATTTGCCCCCCAAAATCAAACTTTGATGGAGTAATATTTAATTAAGTCCTTAAACAGGGGAGTATATGCTGACTTCAAAGCACTGAATAATTTCATAAGTAATGACGTCATATGTACGTAATGTCACAAATATGACGTAAATTTAAGTTTTTTAAAAAATGTACATAATACAATGTGTGTTCAGGATTAATATTTTGATATAATGTGTAGAATGATAATATCAATGAAATATATCAATATTGTTCCTGAACACACATGCGCTCTATAAATTCTAAAGCTTAAATTGTTGAAATTTTGTCCATTTTGTCCTCTTTCTGAAAAAGGATATAAAATCGGACTAGTTTGTGACGTCATAAAAACAGAAATTGTGAATACACTGCTCTGGAACTATAATATTTTCTGTTAACTTATAGTACAATTTATTGAATTCAGCACATTTCAGGAAGTTTTCAAAATTTGACTTTTGTGGGGGCAAACATATGCAATATACCGCATATAGTTCTTTGGCTAACATCTGACGGAAAATAAAAAAGACATGACAGAAGTCCACAAACTTTTAGAACAACCCTCGTGCGATAATTTGTTAGGATGTTGGTTAGAATGGGCTCCTTCCTCTTCATCTGTGGCTGGGCGGCTGGCTGGGTGCTCCCGCGTTGTACCACGTCCGAGTGCCTGAAAATAGAAACTGAGAAGAGATTAGTCAACATTCAAATCAATGAAACAAAGCTCAGAAATTCAATGAAGATTAAGGTGTAGGGGATGGTTAGTTTTGTTAGATTTAGTGGAAGTGCTGAGGAGACAGAGAGGAGACAGAAAGAAGGAAATAAATTCAAAATGCTTCTCTGTTAGGCTTCCTGGTCGCGGAATTGGATCCACATCTGGGTTGGGCTGGGCTTTGGTGGGCTGGGCTCTGGTGGGATCTTCTTCTTGCTGCGCATCCTGTCAATTGAAAGTCAAGAGGTCAAATGCTGATATGGCCAACATCGCTTGGCAAGGAAAAGATCATGAAAA
>NW_026941328.1:0-13162 GCF_032062105.1 Saccostrea cuccullata
TTGGGTTTTGGGGATTTTCACCCTCACTCTAGATCCTGTTGGAGGATAGGGGATTTTCACTTTTTTTTCCAACCAACTTTGTCCAGGAAATAGCCTGGATGATTTTCATAAAAATCCATGATGGCCCCTTTTTTTTAGTTTTCATCCACCCTCCTTGCATATACATACACTGACTGACGGGACTCTCACAATACCAACGATACTGCATCTTTGAAACAAAAACACGTCTGACCTGTTCAGTGTCCTTTTTCAAAATGAGAGAGGGTTTGTTATATACCTCTTGATAAAACCTTTTCCTCTATTTTTTTTTTATTTTTTCAATTTTTATTTTTATTTTTAAAAAACAACAACAAGAATTTTTTTAAAACAAGTTTTATTCAAGTAAAATACACAAAAAAAAATTCAAGTAAAATATACAACAAATGATTTTAATGTCCAGTGTATCGGCATAGGGGGCATTTCTGGTAGGAAGTCTCAAAGAGTTTCTTCACACACTTTTCACAACACGGATATTGCCGGCATTGTCCGCATTTCCATTTTCCTCGAGTCTTTTCCTCGTAGCATTCATACATTCTTTCAAAGGTCTGTTCCTGGTCATTTTCACCCATGGGGGAGGCGGTATGTTCTAAATTTCCCTTTTCTTCCAGATGAAAATTTCGGGCCCCAGCACAACCACAAGTCTCCATGGAAGGGGGGTCTTCTACTATCCAGTGTGGCATAGGTCCTCTACATTTACTACATCCCCAGTACCAAGAACCTTTCCCCGCATCGTTGTAGCCGACGTATTTATGTATCTCTTTCGTCTTCTCATTGCAGTGATAACATATTGTCTTTTCTACATCAATCCAATAATAATTCCCCACACAAAAGACATGATTGCTAAATAATGAGTGCAGGGACGCCAGCTCCGCTTTATATACCTGCTGTGGGGCGTGTGCATCAATACGTTTTACCTAGTTTTTTCCTGACTAAAAGGTAATTACTTGGCACCGATTCAAGTCAGGGGACCGTGTGCAAAAAATATGCTGACTACATAGGTAATACTTGGCAGCGATTCAAATCCGTGATTGTGACGTCATCATGACAAAGCTAGTGTATATAGAGCGCTCTATTGTGTGTATATAGAGCGCTTAGTTGTGTATATAAGGAAAAATAACAACACTAGAATTTTTGGTTTTTTTTCTTTTATTTTATTGATTCATAACAAGAACAAGAACATCATAATAACAAACATTCAAAACTTCTGTTCAGTTCTTTTTGTATGGGAAAAGGTCTCCTATGTACAAATAGTCTGTTTCACAAGCACAGTCCATGATATCGTATCCTTTTACGACCACTTCTTTAAAAAGTCTTCTATAAATTCTGGCTTTTTCCATCCATTTCCCTTGAATCAAAGTGCTTTCGGGTCCTTGTGTTCGGTGAGCCAAGACGTATTTGACTTTCCATTTGAATTCTCCATATTTAGGTGGTATAGGGAGCATATGGCCATGGTGTGTATCTTTGGCCATTTCGGTCCGGTAATTTCATTCTCTTATACAGGTAGATTTCATTGAGACCTGTTGTCCTGGATTCTAATCAAGGAATTCTGGAATACATTTCTCTTTGTTTTTCATCCATTCTCCTTTGTGACTAGTCCCTTCAGGTTCTTCTATTTTCCAACGATACTCCATGATGTGCTCTGTCCCTTACTCAGATCAGAAATGATCCTCTTAGGCTTTGGGTGTCTCCTTTTTATATCGAGGGGGTGTATCTATTTTTAGATTCCGGGATTAACTGGGTGAATTCGTCTTCTTCTTGACCGTAGGGGTTTGATGCATCATCCTAGGACTAGGCATGATGTAACCCACCGAAGAACTCACACAGACCATCCAATATTCTCGATTAGAATCGTGTAAAGCTAACATGACCACACTGGTGATGATGAGGGAAATACAAATGAATAATTGAGCAAAATACACAATTTCTTCTCGAGGAATATTCTCTCCACAAAATTTCCAATGAGGTGTTATTTGATGAGATCTGTTCGGGGAATCCATGAATCGAAACTAGGGGGATATCCTTTCCACCGGACTTTGACTTCTTGAATGATTTTCTTCCCGACTCGTCGGCATTTGTATCTCAGACCTTTAGGAAGATGAGGGGTGGAGGCCGTCAAGGGTTGAAAGCGTGTGATTTTAGGGACATGAATGGGAACTTTAATTTCAGGGGAGGAGGAGGAGGGAATGCCCACATTCACTCGAGGAAACACTTCTAAATCGCTGGCTCTTTGACTACCTATGGGTCCCATAGCACGATCCATTCTCAGTTCTGCTTGTTTCTTGAGCAATTCTCCTATGGTCTGTCGTCTTTGTTCCTTGAAATACTGATTGATTTCGTTTTTTAGACTTTCGGGCATGGCTTTACGTTGAGCTAGAGTTTGAGGAGCAGATTTTCGCCTTTTTGCCGCCCCTGTTTTCTTGGGAGGGGCTTTTCTCTTCTTCTTTTTTCTGCTCTTTTGAGCTGCTCCTCCGACACGGACCATCCAATCTGGAAACACTCTTTGTTTCTTATTATCGACTCTTACCACTACACTCTTTAAACGACGAAGCCGGCGTTTTTTAGGACTATCCCATTTGAATAAATGACGAATGATGACTCCACCTAGAAATCCAGCTCCTCCGCGTTTTAAAATAGCTGTTTTTCTGTCTTCGTCACTGGCCGATTGATCGGCTATGATCTTTAAATCTTGACGATGATTATTAATAAACTTTTGGGTCTGTTTATTGATAGGTAAGACCCCTTTTATTAAATTGCGAGCTCCCATGGCAAACCAATTCAGTAAGGCTTTACGCCCTAATTCGATTAAACGAGCTCGCTTCGCGGGATCTCGTTCCCGCTGTAAACGTCGTAAGGTTCTCACTAATTTACTCTTGGCTGATGGAGGCATGATGAGAGTGAAATAAATAATGACCCAGAAGAGTGGGAAACACTTTTATTTATACTCTTGAGGCATATGTACAGTCAACATTTCAAACATTCGACTTCTCAATCGGTATTGGTCTGGGGTATGGGGACTCAAGTCCACGAGAAGATATCCGTGAGGTACCTGGGTGGCTTCTTGATAAGCAGACATCAAATGAGGTAAAGCTAGCTGACGACTCAACACACTGATCTGAGATTTGTCTCTGGGATTTTTGAATAAGACTAAATAATGAGCATTCAAACTAATGGTGCGATGAGAGGCAGCTCGATCAAATAAATTCTGAGTGATGTAAATCACACTGGTATTCCGATGATGCGCTTTGCGGGTAAACCAATCCACAATCGATTCGATGGCTTTTCCTCCCATCATGTCGTCAAAAATGAGTAAATGGGGCACACTCAAATTGGCTACTAATTTCTCGTCGTCTTCTGGAATATTTCGGATGAAAGATACCTTCTCTTTTAAAGAAGTGTAAGCGGGTTGCCATTCCCGATAACACAAGACGATTTTTTCGGGCATGGGGGTGATCCAGTCTAGATTGTTCACTAATGTCTTGACGAATTCTGTTTTGCCCGATTTCGAGGGTCCAGCAACCACCATGGTAAACTCGTGTTTCAATTGAAAAGAAGGGAGGGGTGTCTCCTCGGAATACATGTCGATCAATGAAGGAAAAGTTGGGTTCAGGGTCTTATTTATACTTAACACAGAAATAGGCGTTTGGACTGTTGAATCTCGCCTCGACAGATGGGGCAAAACTTAAAGGAAGGAGCACACAAAGCACAACAGCATACGTGTCCGCAAGGTAGAAAAACGATTTGTAATTCCTCGTCTAAACAAATGTGACATTTTCCTCGAGCCTGGACGTCTGGTTGTGGGTTCAGTAGAGGTTTAATCTCAGGTAAAGGTTTATATCCCTGTTGTTCTAAACAGGTAATAAACACATTCATCACCCACCCTCGTCCTTTATACAGATTGATGTAAGGACAATTGGGGTTCCAATATGCATGTTCTACACAAGGATCGTCCTCGGGATCCCAATTACTAAAAGTCATTCCACAATGAAAACAGGTAGCCTTATCTTTCACTCCCCTGTAGTAAAGCCCGGCTCGAGCTAGGTCTGGTATTTTTCCTAAGAGAGGTTCTGGCCATCCCTGCTCAAAAGTAGCTTCTCTCTTTGAGAGCCGAGCATACTGGGGATAACGCATGGGTTCATCTAGCAATTTCTCAGTCATGACTGAACTTTTGATTTGTATTGCTCCCCTTTTTATAGGGAAGAAGAAAAACAAGACATAAAACAACAATTCAATTTTTTAATTCAATGTCAACATTGAACATATCAATAACCATAAGGTAAAGTGTTATAATTCTCTACAATTTGTCTCTTATCATACACAATTCTATACTTTTTCTCTAATGGTTTGGTCACGAGTTCATGATCACGAGTCCTCTGGATTTTGTTGGGATAAAGTACTGTCACTTCCTCTATTTCTTCTTTGAGCATTTTTTCTAAAGTCTCTGGGCACACGATCTGGGAGGTACGATAGTTGAGAGTGATTCCTTTGACTTTATGAACCTCGGTTCCTTTGGCCGTCCGGTAAGCATAATTTTTAGGGCCTGCCGACATGAATTTGATGATGTGATCCCCGTCTAATTCGTCGGTCCATTCTCCTAAACTATAACCAAAGTAGGATTAAAGGCTCCTTCCCGATGTTGGTAAATGATACTGTCTGTATCGAAATAAAGGACCCGATCTCCTAAAGGTTGTAAAGTCTCGTAGAGGTGTAAGCGTGCATGCGCGGTAGTAAAACAAGCAAGGACCACGTTTCCAAAGGGACATTCTTCGACGAATTCCTGTTTGTCTTGATAATTCACTAGCATCTTGTCTTCACTGGGGTTCTCTTTATTGTCTAAGAGTTGCATGCCCTTGATGTCGAGAGTCGAATCTTGTAAGAGTTGCTGTATTTCCTCTTCTTCGTCCAAGTATCTGGTTTTGGGTAATAACAAGCGTTGAGCAAATTTTCCCCACAGACAATTTAAAAAGAGTTTGGCAATGGTTCTTCTTACTGGATTCTTCTCGATACTGAGAATGTCCATCATGAATCCTTCTTTGTATAACACTTGTCGAAAGTAATCTTGTTCTTGTTCTGAGGTCTTACAGTCGGGGGGAAATCCGGACGCTTCCTGTTTGATCTTGAGGAAGGTATCGATGTAAGATCTGAATAACTCTTGACTGCTTTCTTTAAAATGCCACACTTCGTAGATTCGATCTAAGGTATATCCCATGTCTAGGGCTTTATGTAATTCGGTCGTCACCCAAGTACCCGTGAGACTACGTTCCTGGTCAGTGTGTTGACATCGATCTTGAGAAGTAGAATCCTGTCGTTCGGCACACGTGCGACATAAGGGAAATAATAACTTGCCTCCCGTCCGATAAGGTAATACGGGGTGATAGAGGTTTCGGGGAGGTAAGACCCGACAGTGAATGAGACCGAAATAATTTCTCACGTCCTGGAACTCGTCTGTGATGATCTCGGGATGCCCTACGGGAAATGGTCTGTGTTTCAACACGTAAGGGTATAGGGAACAAACGTCCACGTATCTCATGTCCCCTTCCTCACAATATAATCGGGTGGCATTGGTCCGGCCTCCGTACAGGGCTTCTCGAGGTTTCAAAGGATCGGGAATGTCCAGGTTTCCTACAAATTGCTGTAAACTCTCATCTTTTTGCACTTGCTGATCGAAATCGTGCTCCCAGATACCACGGACGGTATACCCCATGTTTTCTAAATCGCCAGTCCTTCTGAGGGTTTCTTCGTGTAATTGCTGGTAAGTAAATTGGGTCCGATGAGGATGAGTTTCGGTCTGTAAACTGGGATAGCAGGTGGGGCATCCGTGCCAATAGCACCCGTAAAATTCGTAGACGGTGCGAGTCGCTTCCTGGTATCCGTCGACGGTATAATTTCCGATCTGGACTTCGCCCCCGTTTCTGGCATGTTGTATGTGACATCCACTCTGTTGACTCATCCAGGTGAGCCACCGACAGGCTTTAGCCGAATATTGTCGTGCCGGTTGATACCCGAGGTTCGGAATGATGGCAATGGTGTCTTCAGGCATGAAATTTCGACGGTAGGCTAAATTAGCAGCACTGGCAAAAGTGATGGATTCCTGGAAAGGGTCCACATTGACCAAACTCTTGAGGGTGGCTCTAAACTTTGCACAGCATCGGCGTAAAATGTCGACGTCCGAGACACAATACTCTACAAACTCTTTCTGGAAATCAAATACTTTCCCCCTCTGTTGTTCGTACCATTCAGAAAAAGCCCGTCGTCCACTGATAGACATTTCGTCCGGATTGTAGAAAGCTGCCGGTGGATAAGGTCCTACGTAATTCTGGTTCTGTTCCGTATTAAAAAAGTGGGGGAAATAGCCTTTCTTCAATTCGTCGAATCCGAAAGCGGAGGGCATCTTAACCAAAGGAAATGGTAAGAAACTATAGGAGTCGATGAATTTCAGTCCGCATATTTCCATGTACAAGATCTTACTGCCGTTCATGATGACGTTAGGTTTCAGGCAAGAGGAATGCACCAGGTGATTCAAAATGAATTGTCCGTCGTAGCCTTTGAAGTTATGGGCGATGACGATGGCCTCGTTGTGTACTAAAGTGGAATTCTTAGTACCTGTAGTGGGTTGTAATAACCAGTCCATGAACTTCTTTAAGGTGTCTGGTCCTTGAAATAGGTGCTGACGGGGTCCCATGTGTTGACAATGAGGACAGGGTTGGTCTATGGGTAAGTGACCGCAATGTTGACAGACGCGGTGTGCCACACACAGATTAGGGATGTGAATGCCGGTTTCCTGAGTGCATTCGAAATCGAAATAGATGTAAAACTGTAAGGTGTCTTTCCCCTTCTTCTTCTTCTTCTTCTGGGGCTTCTGTTGTACGTAGCACTGATGATCGGTATCGACGATTTTCTTACAGATCTTACACTGTTTCTGTCCTCCGCATTTGTGATGAGGGAATAATTTCTTAGGTATCCAAGACTGACACTTCTCGCATTGTTCCATTAAATTGCAGACAGTAGTGGTGGTCTTCTTACTATGGGGTCTTAAATGATTTTCGTAGCAGGTCCTGTTCTTAAACATTCCATGGCATTCCTGGCATTTAATCTTGATCCCTTCATCGGGACAATTAGGGTGTTGTCCTAAACAAAAGGTACAGCGATGAGGACACTTGGAGCGATGTTCTGTGACATGACTGTAACCCACGTAGCAATGATCACAGTAATATTGGTTCCCCGTTACTCCAGGCATGGATATGATGGCATCGTAATGATGGTCGTCTAACAATATGTTCAAACAAGTTCCATCTCCCCAGCCTTTGAAGATGCGCTCTAAACAGAGTTTAGTCGAAGTAGACTTGAACTGAAATATTTTCAGTCGATACTGGGGAGCTAATACCTCTTGTAATTTCGTCCACTCTGCATATCCACAAGCTTGAGTGATATCACACCCGGCTTGTTCCATGAGGGCTATGGCTTCTCGTTTCTGGTCCAAGGATTGCCTATCTCCCTTCCGCATAGCAAGCCATTGTTTTTCCCATTCCGGGTCTGGATGTTCGGGTTTTTGACTGTGTAATCGAGTCACGACGATGGCTCTAGCCAAACAAAATTTATCCCAGGGATTGACGATCCGAACGATGGCTCTTTTATTGTTCTTAAAAGTCTCCTTATTCACTTGTAGATGTTTGGTTCTGTCTCCACCACTTCCCTCGGGATACTTGACCCGAAACATATCAAATTCCATGCCCCCGTCGCCCAGTTTGAACCCCTTTCTGGATTGTTGCACGGCTTCAATCTTGTCTAAAATGACGTCCTCGTTAAAATGTTTACATTGAGTAAACTCGTACCAAATCTCTGATTCCAGAGATTTGTGGCGTATGTTCAGGCGGAGGTAATCGTTAGGATTACACTGCATTTTCGATTTGAAAGTTTGTAACATGTCTCTGAATAATCGCCGAACGAATCCTCTGTTTTCTTCCTCTGGAAACTCCTTAAAAATCACAGTGTAAAAATCCTCTTGAGCTTTAAATTTTCTAGAGTGCACCCTTTTATTCACTGTGACTCGATAATACTGGGATATGGCCTTGGGTTTGGGTGGTGAATGAATAGGTAACTTTGACCCCTCATGCGCCCTAGTCCTTTGCTGTTGCTGTCGTTGTTTTTCTAGTTGAGCTCTTCTCTGTAATAGTCTGGCATTTCTTTTCCGAAGCTTTAATTCTCGCTCTTTATTTTCATCAAGAATTCGTTCTAATTCTCTTTCCCGTAGTTGTCGTTGTCGTTGTTGTTGTTCTAATTGAGCTCTTCTCTGTAATATTTTAGCATTTTTTTCCCGGAGCTTTAACTCTTGCTCTCTTTTCTCATAAAGAATTCGTTCTAATTCTCTTTCCCTTTTTTTCCATTTTAATAATCGCTGAGCATGTAACTGTTTTTCTCTAGTAGAATCCATGACCCCCCAGGCAGGGAGCTGGATCTGACAGTAGAATGAGCTGAAAGTAGGAGAAAAGCCGTATTTATACAGTGGATGACGTCACAATGCATAGGTAAGCATATTTTTTGCACACGGCCCTCAACAAACTTGAATCGCTGCCAAGTATTACCAGTGTAGTCATCATATTTTTTGCACACATCTGCACTCTCTTGAACCACCTATCCCCTCCAGGGGCTGCACTCCGTTGACCCGGCTATCCCCCCCCCCAGGGGCTGCACTCCGTTGAACCGCCTATCCCCCCAGCCCCAAAAGTGCACTCAGTTGACCCACCCATCTAGGCGGCTTATACTACTCTCCACTGCTCCCTGTCGATGTCGGTGATGGCACGAAAAAGGTCCCTCACTGTGCAGGGGACCCAGAGTGTCAAGCAGCTTTCCAACGGCAATTGTTAGTGTTCCTATGAGTGAAAAATTGGAACAAGGATCTTAAAGAAGCATTTAAACACGTATGGTTTTCGTTTCTTACATGACCACATTTAACGATAGATGCCTGTCTCCAGTAGGTTAACCCCCCCCCCCCTGTGCATTCTCCATTCGCAATACACATAACAACCAAACTGCATAAACCGAACTACAAATAAATATATAGAAAGAAAATATATCAAGTACTATACCTCAACTCCTTTTATTTTTCATTAAAATCAATCCACGGTTGTCTATAATTTATCCATGTTTGGTGATTAATTTATATTGATAAATGGTTTATATATACTGATATTTCCATTTTTCGGATTTATATACATGTAATAACCCCATTGTAAATTACCTATGAAATAAATATAAATTACCAATCGAATATATATTATATATTATTAAAGAATATTTTATTTCTGTTTATTTTAACACATGTGAAATATTCCATGTACGAGTGAATAGGTCTCTAGTGATGACGTACAGGTCTTGATGACGTTTTACGCATCTTATGAACGATAACTCGTTGTATGAACGATAACTCGTGTTCGACTTCTTTTACGCCATATGGACACAGACTACCAATTATTTTGCTATACATTCCTTTATAATATGAAAAATGATTAAAAAAATTACACCAGCTCAACTTACCTGAAACTTGGCACAGAGTAAGATGAATTCAAGTCCAAAAATTTTTCAGACTCTCAGGAAAATTCATCGCATGCAGTTCCTGCTAAGGCATCGCAAATAACCCCTACACTGCTTTTTTCACTTTCTCTTCGGGGAAAGGGTAAATATGGGCCTCTTTACACCCTTCATATATACTACGCGCTTAAGGGCAAAATTTCACAAATTATCAATTTTATATTTTTTTTTCAAACTCTCTCCTTTCCATCTATGCCCAAAAATAACATCATTCCACCCCATAACCACCTCAAAGAATTTTTAAGAAAATACCTCTATTTTTAATCTGGAACTCTTTGCGTGGTCAATGAAATAGGGGTAAAAATATTAGTCTGTAACCTAATATCTTCTAGTCATTACCATTTTGGTATTACCCTGATTCTGGAGAAGCATTATTTTTTTATTAAATTGTTTATTTGCATTAAACAAGAATTATTTTAAACATGGCCTTATTCTTGACCTGTGTGTGTGTGTGTGTGTGTGTGGGAGGGTGTGTGTGTGTGTGTCAGTATTGTCCTCATTATGTACAGTTTTTTTTATTGTACATGTAATTTGTAAACATATTTCTTAAACATTAATTATGAATCACTTTGATTCACATTTGGCTTCTGGTTATTTTTTAACATAACCCCAGAGCCAAGTAGGGTCACACAAGGGATTTAATTTTATGGGAAGTCTGAAATATACCGCATTGTAAGATTTTCATATATTTTTTAAAAACATATCCTATTATGTACCAGATTCGTGCATTTCAGCTTTTTAAAAACTACACAATATTTCAATTCACCGGTATCGAAATTACAACAGTAAGGGATCTTTTTCGTGGGACCTCGTTTTAAAGGTCTGATCCAAAGGGCCAAGGCCCAAGATTGATTGAATGTATGTTTTTTTTACACCATGCTTGACACATGCATATATAGGAGGCGTTCTTAAAAATACTATTTTCCCATCATAATAAGTAGAATTAATCATTTAAAACTGCAAAGCAAATTTTAATTGTCACAAGAAAGACTCTGTGCCATAGATAAATAGCACAAGTTTGTTTAACATCCCTCTCGAGAATTTTTCACTATTATGGGGACGCCACCATGCACTTGGAAGTGGAGAGCAGCAAATTTTGCCTTTTACTCGGACCTCGGTTAAAAGGTCTCATTCAAAGGACCCACATCGGTTGATTGTATGATGTTTAACACCCCGATCGAGAATTTTTTACTTAAATAAAAATGTCTCCGCATACCGAAGCGTTTCAAATTTAGACTTTTACTCGGCGCTTAGGGCCATTGAGCAGTGAGAGTTCTATATCAAGCCAAGGCCTACATGTAACATGAAACGGTCTCATCCGGAAGACCTGCAAGTTTACCTCAAAGTGCCAAGAGCTTATTAATTAATAATGTGATATCAAACCTCCCCCCCCCCACCACCCACACAATTACAAAATACTAGTAAATCTGGAAGAGTATAAAAACTAGCGATGGACATAATATTAAATACAGCGAGAAGCAATTCGAATACTATATTTTGAGGTTAATATTTAAGAGAGGAACCAGTTCCAGATTCAAGATAATCATTAATGCATTTTTAGGGACTCCTTGGCATCTTCAGTGGATTTATGATTTTTTTTCTTTTATATCTTCAACGTTTCAAATAAAAGCTATGGGGGATCTTACTTTTAAGACTTCGTCCAGGTTTTACTTACACTGTAACTATATATATAACACATTTCAAATGAGTGCCCCATGCATATGCATTGCTTTAAAGGAAGATATGTCAGGAAGGGGACTGAGCCCCCTCCCTCTTGAGATTTTTAGTTAAATGGTTCATAAAATGTCCATAAACCCATTCCCCAGGACTCATTAAAATGTCAAGAAGGCATACACCAGGCACGTAGCATCGTTTTTGAAAGTGGGGGGGGGCCAACCTGAGAAAAATTTTTTTACTTACCTAAAAAAAGGGGAGGGGTTGGGGGGGGGGGGGGTTGTGGCCAACTTTTTTCCAGGCAGAGTTCCTTTCACTTCCAATTTTTTCCTATATTTTCTTCCTATGTATATACTGTGGCAACAAGTGGGGGGGCCAACCATCTTTTCAATAGACATTTTCTATAGAATAGGTAATGTAGGGGAGAATAGTGGGGGGGGGGGCAGGCCCCCCCTGATACTACGTGCCTGTACACCTTATAAAAATAGACCACCCCATCCTTTAAAAAGGTTTTGAAGTTTGAGGTACTTTCATAGAGGGATGGTTATTGCCAAAAATTCCATATCACGACATATCACGATTTTCCCCCAAAATATCACGAAAATTTATTTTTACAAGCAATTTTTACAATGATTTTAGATGACATTTTTCTTTAAAATATGCTAGTAAAACAAAATTTTCACTTTTTTTGAAGGTTTTATCCACATAAAATTGATCAAGTTTGGGTGATAAGGTGCATTTATGATATGTGCCTAAATACCGGACGCTATTTAGGTCTCCGTATCACTACGTATTACCCAATAAAAATTGCGATAGGCCTTTATCGGTATACCGATATAATATTGCATATCCTTTGTAATAAATTTATTTTAAATTCTTATTACTTGTTTGTTTATTAATTCTTGCTTGTCAAAAACTTATGAGACTTTAAGTCTGTGAGATTTAATCCCCCCCCTCCCGAAAAAAAATCCTTGGAGGTCTGTGCTAACATTTTCCCCTTTAACTTCTTAAGAATTATCTAAAGTCCTCATTAATAATTCATTCCTACTATAGCTACGTATTTTTGTCCCTGCACAAAGCCATAATTAAGGAATTGGAAAAGTTTTATTTTTCAATTATTTCTGTTGCCATGGGAACGAGAATCCATGGCAACTAATGAAATAATCATCGGTTTCAATTTGCAGACGCATTCCTGCATGACTGTCAAAACATTGAATGTCATATACCTGGCAAAACTATTTTTTGCATAAATAGACATTAATGTCTATTCATAAGGAGATTTATTGGCTTTTTTGAACAAATATTGAGTTTTTTGATAATTGAACAAAATGATGTTTGGACAAATATATTTTTCTAGAGTTTTGATATATAAAAAGGCACATTATAAATAACAAAATTCCACTGGAATAATTTCTGTTGCAATTTGTTTGAGGTTAGGGTGTTTTTGAGCTAGATTGACCGGACTACCAGGGCTCATCTTATATTGTACATCAGTAGGAGGACCAGAGGACACCACATAAATTATACATCAGTAGGGGGACCAGAGGGCACCTTTTATTGTACATCAGTTTGGGGACCAGAGAAAACCTAATATTGAACATCCTTAGGGGAACCAGAGGACACCTTTTATTGTACATCAGTAGGGGGGCAGTGGTAATCTTTTATTGTACAGTACATCAGGAGGGGACCAGAGGTCAACTTATATTGTACATGTGAAGGGGGACCAGAGGCCACCTTATATTGTACATCAGTAGGGGACCAGAGGACACTTTTTATTGTACATCAGAAAGAAGACCAGAGGTCACCATATATTGTACACCAATAGGGGGACAAGTGGTCATCTTTTATTGTACATCAGTAGGAG
>NW_026941329.1:0-13130 GCF_032062105.1 Saccostrea cuccullata
GTCTTATTTGAAAATTTTTCACATTTTCGACTTCTTCTCAAGCCGCTCGGCCAATTTCAACCAAACTTGCCACAAAGCATCCTTATATTAAGGGGATTAAGAATTTGGGTAAAACTGGGTAAACGTTGTTAAAATCTCAAATGCATAGAGTTTGTCTTATTTAATGAAGCTTACAGGGATATGGCCCAAAATGGAGCTGGGGAGCGCTTGGCAACATCTGAAACAGTCCCCTTTACAAAGCACTGGTTATTAATTAGAAAAAATTAATGGCATTTTTTAAAAAAATCTTCTAAAACCACTGGGCCAGGAAAGATAAAATTGTGGATTTTCCTCAGGTAGTGTAGTTCAAGTTTTTTCAAATCATGCCCCCCGGAGCGGGGGGGGAAAAGGGCCCGACCTTAGTTTTACATAGGAATATATAGGAAAAATCTTTAAAATCTTTTTCCCAAAAACCACTGGGCCAGGAAGGATAAAACCATGTGAAATCTCCTCAGGTAGTGTAATTCAAGTTTTTTAAAATATGCCCCCCAGAGCTAGGGTGGGGCCAAAATGGCCCCCCCAAGTTTTACATAGGAATAAAAGGAAATATCTTTATAAATTTTTTTCCACAACTACTGGGCCAGGAAAGATAAACCCTACGGGAAATATCTTCGGTGTGTAATTCAAGTTTGTAAAAATATCCCCCCCGGGCTGGGGGGGGAAAATGGCCGACCCAAGTTTTCATAGGAATATAAAGGAAAAATTTTACTCAAGAACCACTGGGCCAGGAAAGATGAAACTCATGTGGAATCTCCTCAGGTAGTGTAGATTAAGTTTTTAAATTCCCCCGGGGCTGGGGGGGCCCAAAAATGGCCCCCCAAGAAACTAAAATATAGGAAAAATTTTAAAAAGTTAGGGTTAGGTGGATGGGCCTTTGGTTATTAAGAAGAATACAGATGTAACGTATCAAGTTTAAAGAGACTTTAAGACCCTTTCCCATTGTTGTACATGTAATCATTAAAACCCTATGAAAAATTTTACCCCCAGAAACTGGGCACCGGTAGTTACTTCCCCTTACAGTATTATAACCCCTTGTAGATTCTCCTGTAGATTATAATGTTCAAGAGGAAGATGAGGAGACTGCTCCTCCTGTTTTTAATTTACCTAGTCCTTAACCCCTTAGACAGCCAAGGTGGGGTAGAACAATAAACCCCCTGTTATGATCTCCTTGAGACCAGGCATGTATCTAGGCATTTTATTTTTTAAAAGCCTATGTAAATAGTTATTTTTATTTTTGAATTCTATATATAATTTAATATATAAAAGGTTTGAGTTGACCTTTTGTAGTGATAACAAGTGATATTTAATTTTTGAATTCTCAGTCTAGTTTTAAGAGTAGATCTGAATTACTTTATTAATGAGGTAGTTTTTGGCAGTCATTTATTTTCTTTTGAGAATAACATTCAAGTTTAGCACTGATTTTGTCTTTAGGGATACAAGGTGAATGATAAAGTTTTATATATTTGATAAAACACAGTATTGGCAATGATTTATAGTTATCTAAGGACAAAACAGTATTTTTAGCTCTTTCGGCTTGTTTGGTTACAGTAATAATGATATGTATCATTGAGAGCTTGGTATTCTTAGCTTAATCTGACCGTAGATGATTTTTAAATTATTCCCTTTTATGTGCTGAAATCAACACGTAAGTTTTTTCTTAATTTTTTTTAATTTTTTCTGTGGGAGGTGATGATGTCATCCCTTGTAAAGGTTATGTTATAAGTATGTGTACTATTTGATAACATTTTGTTTAATTAGTATTTGAATTTGGTAGATAACTATATTGATTAATTTTCCCATACATTCAGATATTTAAATTTAAACTTAGAATATAAGATTTTATAATTTTTTTTAAATTTATTTTTCATAGAAATAAATTGACATCAAAACTTGCATTGATGGTAATCAATCTGCTTTAATACTATTCTAACTTTGTTTTAAATTTTCTGAATTTCACAGATGGATACTCTAGAATAAATGTGGATCCTTTGGAATTAAAAAGTTTGAAGCCGGAGGAGGCAGTGGCTACAGTAGGGCCCGGGAGGCAGGTCAATATCCCCATACAGCCTGTCCGTCTATCCGCACTATTTCTGAAACTGGAAGCTAAGGCTCACCTTGAGTTTTCCCTAAAAGGAAAAATGTGCCATCTACTACTGTCCAAGTGTAGTTGCCGTAAAAATTTTTAAAATGCAATGACATGTATCGACACATTCATGGGATCATCAGGATCTTAAATTTTGGTTCAAAAAGGTACAAACTAATCCCCGTTATATCGATCCCAAGGGGGTTTTAGCCTCTCCAGCGATTCATGAGCGGCTAGGACTTGGCTGCCAGGCTGGAAACGTTCCTCTCAAGAACCTTTATTCACACTGCCAAATGTCAATCCTAAAGATAAGAGGTTTCCACCTGGGAGATATAAACATTAACTTTGTTCATTTATATCATATTATTTGGAAAAAGAAAATTTTTGTGGAAATTTTGGGGTTTTTTTTGGGGGAGGAATGTAGTGGTTTAATTTTTCATTTCATAGCCATCGTTTCGTAATTCATAATTTCAAGTATTTTTCTGGTATTTCAGTCTGATAATTCTTTTTTTTTGTTTTCATTTTCTACTAAAAACCCTTTATTAGTTGTGTTTTATAAGTTAGGACATGAGTTGACATTCCACTTTTTGCTTTTTAAACAGAAAGTGTCATCCATGTTGGCAGTCTTTCCGTAGTCTTTTAGGCTGCGTTTTATTGGTTAATTTAGCTTAATTTTGATAGTCATTGGTTTTTATTTTTGGGCCTAGCTAGGGTTTTAAACGCGTGTTCGAGCAGTTTACTTTACTTGGTTAGGGATAAGCCTCATGGCAGATTATTCTGATTTTTGTAAACCCCAAGGTACATGGCATTATAGGTTTCATTTGCACGTGCTAGCAGCACTTTATGATAGGTTAGGGTGAGGTATTATATGAAGGTTAGGATGAGGTTATTTAAAGTGAATTAAGTTTCCCCTTTTCCCAAATCCTCCTGGGCTAGGGATATGTAATAACAGATTTATTTTCTAGAACCACTATTTATTATTTATTTTTGGGTGTTGTTTTTTTCGGGTCATTATTTTTTAAAACCTAGAATTAGTATTGATATTTTCAGATTAACTCTAATGTTGGTAGTAGTCATATTGGGTGATGTAGCTCATTCCCTTTTCATTTTTTCCATCTCATTGATTTTTATAGGATTTTTTACCTTTTTGATAAGACAGACCGGACACAACCAAACAAAAGGGAAACCCCCCGGGGTTCGCTTTTGGGCCCGCTCCAGGTTCGCTGGGGTCCGCCCCCCGGGAACCCGAAGGGGACCCGAGGCAAACCCTAAATACCGTTGCGGTCCCAGGGAGCGAACGGGGGTTCGGTATTTCTTTACAGAGCTGTCAATCAGGATTAGCGATTAACCAATAGCCATCAACCAATCAAAATAGCATATTGTTCTGTCGATTTTGATAAAGATGAACGTGTTGATTTAATTCGAATTAACCCAAAACACTATACATACAAGCAAAACGTAAATGTGCCGTGTAAATCTATTATGATAATTAAAATACTATTTAATATTTATTTATTTTAATTCTCCGGGTTGTGATTTATATATTTATTTTCTTATTTTGTTAAAGCAACTAATTATTTGTTTTAATTTTACTCATTATACATACTTTTTACATTTTTATTTTCTTTAGTTTTTATACCAGTATTTATAGTCCATTTGGTAAATAAATTTGGGGTAAAACATCACTCAATGCATAAAAATGGAAATCAATTGATGCTACAGTTTTTATGACAAAAAAGAGGAGAAAAAAAACATAGTTGGTCTTCGACAATTATTGTAAAATTTCATTATGTCAAAATACTAACAGTTCGGGAATAAACGTGCTCAATATTTAAATAAAAAAATCGGAAACATAAGACAAGAGAGAGGGGAGAGAGAGATCATATCTCAGGTGAAATGCGATTTACATAACTGAACGATTTAATTCGCTATTAATCACACTATAGTAAATCGTAAATTGTTTCATTCTTGCAAAATGGCGTAACTATACTTGCAAAGAATAATTAAAAATTCAAGATAGAAGGGATATTTCAAGTAAATTGTTATCATTTTAAATTTTGAAATGTTTTAGGATAATTTTTGGGGAAAAAAAATAATTAATAAAGGCGTAAGCAATACAATCATAGGGATGTGGGGGTTGAAGTTTGGGGGCAAATAACTTTAAGTTAACTTTTAAAAAAAAAATCTTGTTAAGTATCATCAGGAATTGGGTCTAATAAACGTTTATTCTGGTGAAGTCATTCGTTTTTTAATACAATTAGGGCGGAATGACTTCAATCTGTGCACCAGAAGAAATTTTTATATACACGCATTTTTTCATCCCAAAAAATTAAGAAGATCAATATTTTTGATGTAAATTTTGAAAATTTTAAAGAAACACGTAAATTGGAAAAAATAAATAAAATATGAAATAATTAAATTTTTTTAAAAACAATGTGTGTTAAATAGGGGGGTAAATTTTTAATGGGTCGAGAAAGCAATTTTTTTTCCTTTTTTTTTTTCTGATAAAAAAATACTCGCTCCAAAATTCTGACCGTGAAAAAGATCTAGTATACAGTGTTCTTTTTTTTTTAAAGAAAATGTTAGTTCATATATGTTACGAACTTTTAATGTGTAACTACTTTAAATGAAATCTAAATAAATAAAATTTCAAACGTTACTTAAATTTAAATGCCAAACATAATTTATGTGTTACATGTAAGCAAACATTTAAACTACGATTTAGCAAAACCTAAGGAATAACAAATGTATTTTTAAACTATATAAAGCATGAATTTTAAAGTTATTTAGTTTGGATTTCTTTCGTCAGTTTTACTTGTACAACATTCGATACACTGAAAATCAATTTAACTCTTTTTTTTCCTTTTCTTTTTTATTTTCTCGATATAACTTAAGAAAAAAAAAATGCCTTATAACCCGCTGTTAAATTAGTGTGAATTTCTGGGATCAAAATTGGAAATAATTTTTGTCATGTAAATTACTCAATGTACAGTATAATTTTATAAAATTTATCAAAGTTTCTTTTTCCTGTTTAAAGTACAGTGTACATGCCGCATCGTCGCATAAACAACAATGATCGATCAACAATACCTTTCTGTTGGAAAATTCAAGGGGCGGGGCTTTTCGGCGGTGAGATTGGGGGGCCCCTTAGCTCAGTGGGAAAAAGGGGGTTGCTCGTGGGCCCAAATGACCCCCAGCGAAAAAATTTCTGAAAACAACCCGGGGTCCGCTCCGGGTTCGCTTGGTGTACGGTTGTGTCTGGTGTATAAAATATGGAAGCCCAGTAGGGACATAGATTATTTTTCATTTTGCCACATTCCTCCCCTTTTTCATTACATTTTTCAATTATTTATTTATTGAGATTATTCATTGAGATTCATTTTTTAGATTAAATTACATTTTTGATAAAGCTTTATTTATCCTGTGCCATTTTCAAAAAACTTCTGTTTGTTAAATTTTCATATTATTTATTATTTGTTATCATTTACAACGGTTAATTCTCACTTTATTAAATTGATAAAAATTACAACCGTGTTTTTTTGCGTTACCATTGTTCAGAAACCCCCTTTGGGTTGATCATTGATAACTTGAGATAGTTTTCTCCTTTAACCCAAAGTTGGCTAGAAATTTTGGTAATTTATAAAGTAAAGAGTTCTACTTCCGGTTCAATTGCAAAAAAGCTTTCACCACGAGTACCCGGTTAGGGAAAATGTTATTCCTTTATTTTTACAGACAAATTTTCGTATCATTATCGTATAAGATAAAAAGTGTTCGGGGAAAATACCATAATATGGTGTTTCAACAACCAAGGTGGGCATTGAATTCAGGATGCAATGCAGTTGAAGCAGTGATTCAGAAGGCGGGTCAGATGGAAAATCAAATATAAGTTTGTAAATATTCCCAAAATGTCTGGATATGAATAATAAAAACATTAAATTATATAAATCAATGCAAAAGCTAAGATTAGACTACCTCTCAAAACTTTTTTCCCAAAGGTTAACATGACAACTATGAAGGGGGAAACCTGTTTTTTTAGTTAATATGTATAATAAATTAAGCATTTATAATGTATGAAAACTGTATATAGTTCCTTTTAAAAATGTAAGACCTACCTTTGTTGGGATCATTCATAAAAGTTCCAAACTCCTTGGACCTAACATAAGTATATTCCTGTCCTGTGTTCCTCCTCCTCACTTGGATTTTAACTCTGAATTTAAACAGACATAATAATTGAACTTCACCAGATTTAAGTTTGAAACGGTAAACAGAAAATAAAAATACCTTACTTTAAAATTACATAACAACTTGCTAGCAATTTAAAAATTGGAAACCTGTGATTATTTTTAAAATTGTATTTTCTACATATTTTTCAAATTGTTGTGAGGTCTCATTAAATTTATTCTATAATAAATCATCTTAATTGTGATAACGCTTCCCAAGTTTGTCAGCGGGCAAACTTTCCACAGGGATTTTTCAGGGGTCTAGGGGGCCTGTACGAGACCCCTTTCCCAATGGTAAAAAGTTGTATTTTTCCCAATTTCATTAAAGCAAATTCCTAAAAGAGAATCCAAACAAACAAATCGGTTTAAAAATGTTAAAACTCAGTAATAAGTATGATAAAAATGTTGTTCCAAATAAAAATCTAAAAGGCGTTCTCCAAAACTGATTGACTGAATGTAAAATTAGTCAAAGAAATACATTGCGAGTAAAAAAAAACCCTTCGTACTTGAATTTATATAGAAAAATGTTAAATATGAGATTTTTCCCAATTTTAACCAAATGTCACTATTTTTCCAAATGGAAAGGCCCAGGTCCTTGTTTTCAAGACCAAGAGAAAACCTTGTTCCATCTGTACAGATCTATTGTTTTGAAATATCCAGCTTATTGTTGTTCTATCGCAATATTTTTGTCTCGAATGACACAGAAAAGACCGACCGGGTTACGTATATAGCTGACTGTCTTCAAAAGAGAATATAATCGATAAAAATTAATTTGCATACCTGTATTATTAATTGAACTCCGTCTGAATTTCACATAATATTCACGATATTTTCTTTTAAACTCCATTTTACTTTGTACCCGCCGTCTTAGCTAAATTTCTTTACACAAGATCAATTCGGACCAAGTTACTTCATGAACATATAGGACGTCATCGGTGTGTGACAATATACAAATATGGACTCGATGTAGGACAATATGCATTTATAATGACCCAGGCTGACAGTATTGACCTCAGATACATGGGTCATTATAAATGCATATTGACCGTGCATTGAGGTCAATTTATTATATAAATAATATTTTCCCAAATTTATTAATTCAATGTTTATCTTCCTAATGTTTTAGTCGCCCGCATGGCGCATTTGTTGGAGCGTCTGCTTAAGTGCGAAGTAAGGAATCAATCCTTACGTCGCGGGTTAAATCCCACTGCGGGACATGGAGACCGGTCCTTCGGATCAGACCGTATAAACCGAGGTCCCGTGTCGCAGTAGGTGCTGGCACGAAAAAGATCCCTCCCTGCTCAATGGCCCCGAGTGCCGAATAAAGGATAAAATTTGCAGCTCTCAAACCCCGGCAAATGGTGGCGTCTCCATATGAGTGAAAAATGCTCGAGAGGGACGTTAAACAATATCAATCAATCCTTATGTTTTACAGAGATAGTATAAACCATAAATAAGTTGAATGTAAATGTTTGAGAATTTATTGAATGTTACTCAGAGGAACTTCTTTTGGTAATAAATTTTAACCCGCCATAGCACGATAATAACGCAAGATATCTATCTCTGAATAACACAGAGTACCCCCTCCCCCAGACTGAGAATCGCACTCACATTTGCAGAGGAAATTATATGCACAGACAAAATATAAATACCCATTTCTTCAAATATGAAAAGATACAATCATACATGGCACGCTCGTCTTTATTTTCTTTAGTCTTCGTAATCGCGGAAACACCCTCAAAACGCTATAGTCGCCTCCCTTACAATCTTTGTATTTTGATTGTGAAAATGCTTTTAATTAATAACACAGGTGAAGGATATAACAAATTACCATTCGAAATCATCTTTGCTACTCCTACACAGAAAGAGTTCACAGATTTCGTTTCAGTTTTTTAAAATCTACATTGAATACACAAATGTTATCTGTAAAGTAGCGGACAAGTAAGACTGTTGGGTTGTAGGTAGGTAGGGAGGTAATGTGTGTTTATGGGACCTATTAGTGACGGTCTGTGAACGAGTGGTGCCAATGGTTGAAGTATTGTGTGAACGAGTGGTGTCAATGGGAGTAGTAACATTGTGGAGCGAGTGGTGTCAATGGGAGTAGTAACATTGCGTGAGGGAGTGGTGTCAATGGGAGTAGTAACATTGTGTGAGCGAGTGGTGTCAATGGAGTAGTAACATTGTGTGAACGAGTGGTGTCAATGGGAGTAGTAACATTGTGTGAGGGAGTGGTGTCAAGGGGAGTAGTAACATTGTGTGAGGAGTGGTGACAGTGGTTTTAAGTAACATTGTGAGCGAGTGGTGTCAATGGTTAAAGTAACATTGTGTGAGCAAGTGGTGTCAATGGCAGAAGTAACATTGTCCAGGGTATCACGTTTTTGAGTAGACTAGTCATGTACTGTATAGTGTACTGGACTAAGCCGTATGTGTTAGTACACGATCTGAGGACACATTATAATTTGCAATTGAAGTTTGTGCATTTTGTTTGTGTCTCTTTGTGAATGCAGAGAAAGGTCCAGACTTGTGAGTGTTGACGGAAAACGAAGTAGTCGCTTTTGTCATGAGGTCGGTTACGTTGTGACGAAGCGAAGTGTTGAAATCTAGAGTCAATTGAAAAATGCAAGTCAACAGTGAACAAAAATAAGAAAGTTAGAAAACACAAAAAAGATGTATTACCCATTTCGTTTTGTGATGGTGTTGTCATTGTGACTGTAGTGAGTTCTGAAAAATGAGAAATTAAGATATCTACAAATCGTAAAACGTGAAAGTATTATCCCAACTGCCTTTCACCTAAAACGGGTAATGTAATAAATTTACTCAATAAGTGAAATATTGAATATAGGTAACATACCAGAACAGACAGGTTCATCTAATAGAAAGTCGCAAGGCATTGTCTTCCTGGGAAAAATCAGATCAAAGATCTATAATTTTGCAGCCTTCGCTAAAATCTTGTGGTTTTGATTGGCTTGAACTGACAGTGGGCGGAGTTTTTCCCACGGCAAGTGTATATGATTACATCAGCTAGGCTCATTCGTAACTACTTGGCCATTTTCCGGAAAGAAAAATAGTTATTTATCGTTCACGGAAATGACCGAGTAGTTACGATTACAGTCAGGCTCTATTTTTGAAAGGGGGGGGGGGTATTTAAGGAATGCATTATTTTTTACTTGATTTTAGTGATATTTTACGAGAAAGGGAGATTGAGAAATAGAGAATGTACATATACCTGGACATTGAATACTTTCGTTTGTTTAGTCCAACATGACAATTTCCTTTACATTAAGATCATCAGTAAAATTATTTAAAGGAAAAAAGGAAAGAAAATATGAATAATTTAAGTACGTTTGTATCAGATAAGCGAGTGAAATAGAAATCGGTTGAAATGAATGGAAAAAATTGATACTGTCGTCAAATGACATGGTTAAATTTGTTTCACTGATTAAGTTTGACATCATTAATGAGATAATCTGGAAATATCATCGTACCGACCCGTATGACTGTGAAAAATATGTCAGGTTACAGTAAAATTTATTGAAGGTATGATTTCAAAATTCGTTACACCCTCTTGCTATAGTTATTGTATGAAAAGTTATTTTTAAAATATCTACCCAAACAATGATAAGAATCACATGGTTATTTTTTTTTCTTATAAAAACTGAGGGAAACACAGAACTTCACTTTGGTTCCACTCAAACTGAGGAAAACACCTCAGAACTTCACTTTGGTTCCACTCAAACTGAGGGAAACACCACAGAACTTCACTATGGTTCCACTCAAACTGAGGGAAACACCTCAGAACTTCACTGTGGTTCCACTCAAACTGAGGGAAACTGAGGGAAACACCTCAGAACTTCACTTTGGTTCCACTCAAACTGAGGGAAAACCACAGAACTTCACTCTGGTTCCACTAACTGAGGGAAACACCTCAGAACTTCACTGTGGTTCCACTCAAACTGAGGGAAACACCACAGAACTTCACTCTGGTTCCACTCAAACTGAGGGAAACACCTCAGAACTTCACTGTGGTTCCACTCAAACTGAGGGAAACACCTCAGAACTTCACTGTGGTTCCACTCAAACTGAGGGAAACACCACAGAACTTCACCCTGGTTCCACTCAAACTGAGGGAAACACCACAGAACTTCACTCTGGTTCCACTCAAACTGAGGGAAACACCACAGAAATTCACTCTGGTTCCACTCAAACTGAGGGAAACACCACAGAACTTCACTCTGGTTCCACTCAAACTGAGGGAAACACCACAGATCCTCACTCTGGTTCGTATCTAACTGCTGGTAACTTCACAGAACTTCACTGTGGTTCCACTCAAACTGAGGGAAACACCACAGAACTTCACTCTGGTTCCACTAACTGAGGGAAAACCTCAGAACTTCACTGTGGTTCCCCTCAAACTGAGGGAAACACCTCAGAATTCACTGTGGTTCCACTCAAACTGAGGGAACACCACAGAACTTCACTCTGGTTCCACTCAAACTGAGGGAAACACCTCAGAACTTCACTGTGGTTCCCCTCAAACTGACTCTGGTTCCACTCAAACTGAGGGAAACACCACAGAACTTCACTCTGGTTCCACTCAAACTGAGGGAAACACCTCAGAACTTCACTGTGGTTCCACTCAAACTGAGGGAAACACCACAGAACTTCACTCTGGTTCCACTCAAACTGAGGGAAACACCTCAAACTTCACTGTGGTTCCACTCAAACTGAGGGAAACACCACAGAACTTCACTCTGGTTCCACTCAAACTGAGGGAAACACCACAGAACTTCACTCTGGTTCCACTCAAACTGAGGGAAACACCTCAGAACTTCACTGTGGTTCCAATCAAACTGAGGGAAACACCTCAGAACTTCACTCTGGTTCCACTCAAACTGAGGGAACACCTCAGAACTTCACTGTGGTTCCACTCAAACTGAGGGAAACTGAGGGAAACACCTCAGAACTTCACTGTGGTTCCACTCAAACTGAGGGAAACACCACAGAACTTCACTCTGGTTCCACTCAAACTGAGGGAAACACCTCAGAACTTCACTGTGGTTCCACTCAAACTGAGGGAAACACCACAGAACTTCACTCTGGTTCCACTCAAACTGTGGTAAACACCACAGTACTTGTGTCTGGTTCAAATCATACTGAGGGTAAGACCTCAGAACTTCACTGTGGTTCCACTCAAACTGAGGGAAACACCACAAACTTCACTGTGGTTCCACTCAAACTGAGGGAAACACCTCAGAACTTCACTGTGGTTCCACTCAAACTGAGGGAAACACCACAGAACTTCACTGTGGTTCCACTCAAACTGAGGGAAACACCCCAGAACTTCACTCTGGTTCCAATCAGGATGGCATCATACAAGTTAGTGTATTTTCATTAAAACTTTTGCGAATTTTTTTTTTTTTTTTTTTTTTTAAAGAAAAATATTTTATTAATTTTTTTTTTTAAGTTGCATTTGTAAAAAAGAGAGGAGATTTTGAAACTCCTGAATTATATCATGGAGGATATTAAAACTATGGAGTGTCCGTGAGTTATTATTTTTTTTTCTTTTCTTTTTTTTTTGGTTTTGTTACCGTTTTTCTGCTTATTTTTTATTTTAATTTTAAATTAAATCAGTATGAATCATTTACTTGAGATGTGAATATTTTTTTTTTAGAATGGCCTTACGTTTACATAAGAGGAAAACGTTTTTCAGGTATTGAGATTATATAATTACGTGTGAAGAAATTTAGTGTTTTTTTTTTGTACTCACACTTTATTAATTTTTATAATTTATTAATTTTTTTTACATTTAGTCTGTAAATTTTATTTCAGTACGCCTGATGTTTCGTGAGTGTATTAATTTAATCCTTACTTTAATAATTTCCTCATTTTTATTTATTTTTTACGTACTTAACGAGAAAAAAAAGGGGAAACAAAAATTAATTTTGTTTTAAATATTTTTTATTAGTCCGGTGGGAAAAGTCCCAAAAGAAATGGGTTAGTATATTACAAGAGTATTTCTAATCCCTTTTTTTTATTTTGGAAAAAATAAAATTACGCAGAAAAAAGGATCACAAAAGTATTATTAAAATATAGTCAGATAGATAAATAGTTAGATCATACAAATAGATATCTTTTTTTTTCCTTTAACCGCCGAACGCACCACGACGTCCGCCGTTAGTATTTTATACTTTTCTTTAAAAAAAAAATTATTGGGATTCCTTTAAGCCAATACATAATTTTCTTAAACGTTTATTTCTTTATTAAATATATATACATATGGATTTACTTTATCTTTCATTTACTGATTATTGTAATGATTTATTTTCAGCCGTCTTGTGATGGAGATCATAAGCGTAGAAGAGTGGGTTTTCTTTTTTTAACGTCAAGTGTAACTAGTGCTAATTGTAACGGAACCGTTACAGATGTTCCCAAACGCTCCCCAACTCCTTTTTGGTGCCATATTCCCTGTAAGCTTCATTAAATAAGACAAACTCTGTGCATTTTTGACTTTAACAACGTTTTCTCAGAAGGATACCATTTATATTCAAATTTTAGCATTGTACCCGTGCGCATGTGAATGCATGTGCGTTATGATCATATCATCTTGTCTACACTATCTACATATCTTAATATACAATATATTAAAGATTCAGTCCAAAAGTATGAAAAATCACTCTTTCAAAAGTATTTTTCATGTCACTCGTTCCAAATGCACGCACGTGCGTGCACATGCATGATGACCATACCTTCTTTTTAAATCCCCTTTTATCTATCTATATTTTAAATCC